>NC_056483.1:13862272-13896215 GCF_008729295.1 Plectropomus leopardus
GTGGTTTCTCTCTCGCGCTCTCTCTGTGCTGTGGGGTTTCCTCACATGCCCCCCCTCCCTCTCTCTCTCTCTCTCTCTCTCTCTCTCTCTCTCTCACACACACACACACACACACACACACAAACACACACACACACAGCCTCCCCCTCTCCTTTCTTTGTTCCCCTCCGATGATTCCCTCTATGAGCTCCCCACAGGACAGAGAGAGCGCGAGAGAGAAACCACACCACTGCCACCCAGCGGCCACGGAGGCGCGCGCGGCCGTGCGCGCGTGCTCTTTGTTAGCCCCGACCTCCATGAATTTCCATCATCGGGTATTAAAAAAAAACAGCCGTCGGCTCCTTTACAACTTCACGGCATTTCATCAGCATAAATTCATGCGCGAGGATGCTCTCATGCCATTTTGCGCATAGAGAGTAGGCTCGAGACGCGCTGCGTGCGCAGACGCACACACGCGCTCTGCTGAAGTGTCCTTGAGCAAGACACTGACCCTATGCTGACCTCTGGGGAACGTGAGGGGGAGATTTCTCCTCCCGAGATTATCATATAATCATCAGACGGTCGTATCTTTTTTTTCTCACTCGTTTCCACCACAATATCTGACGGATTACACATCGAAATGATTCAATAAAGAGAATATAGGCTCTGCAGGACAATAATTTAATTAGCTCCATATATAACCTAGTTAATGAGGTACTTAACAGGGAGACGTTAATTACAGATTCTATATGGCCCTGTTTTTTTCTGCAGGGCATCCTCTCTTCTCTGCGCCTTTAAGTGGGATTAATCAATCATATTGTTGCACATTTATTCATCCGCGTCAATCTGCTCATGCAAACTGGTTCATATATTTCTGATTATTTGTTTTATTCTGTATTTTGTGCAACATGCAGACAGTTCTGTTGAAAAAGAAACAATGTAACAAACAAGTACAAATATGTGAGGAAATATGATGATCAGTGTGTTAGTTAAAATGATGAATAATTTAAAGCAGCAGGCAGATTCAATGAGGAGGAAGGGGAGGAGGGGATGGGGAGTTTTTTTTTCCAACAGGGGGCAGAATCACTGCAAAAATCTCCATCACGTACGCACATTTGCACACGCTCATTCATACAAAAGCACACAGGCAACGCTCTAGGATCTGTTGTTTTTCTCTGCAAGCAATTTTCACCTCCTACCAGCTGCCTTAAAAATTACCTTTAAATAGCCTTATACAAATCTGAGCCCAGCGTGTGTTCTGTTTGTTTGTTTAACAAATAAACTTCTGCAGCAGATTAAGAGAAGTTTGGATTGCTTCCAGGGTTACTAATCTATTTCAGCAAATGAAGCTGAAAGGTCGCTGGGAGCCCCATATTAAAACGTGCTAAAACGGTTAAACACACTAGATGTTTGACAAAGTGAAAAGGAATAAAAATCTCCTTCTGGGAGCTCAAATTAGGCTCTCCTCTTTGGTTACTGTTTGGGATTAGTTTAAAATTATAGAATAATAACCAGATATGAATCACTGTGAATTGAGTCTTTTTCTCCTATAGGGGCCTCTTTGTTACATCGAGGTCTTGACCTCGGAGCTGGTGGTTTGGGAGTTGTGGTTTCTTTCTTCTCCATGCTTAATTAAGTTTTAATTAAAGCAAAATCGGGATGTTTGGAGCATATAAATAATAGAGGCAGACATGGAAGGGGAAATGCATGGGCTGGTTAATATTTTTTCCATGTTGCATTTATTTCTCTTACGTTTTTATGCAGTCTGTAAGTCAATAGATATTTGCATTTTCAAGTTGATATAATTTTTGACAAGGCAGGTGTAAATCCCTCTAAAACAATTTTCCACGCTTTTTTTTTTTTTTTAATTTATTCATTAATTTTATTTTCTTTTTTAGAATTTTCCTTCTCTTACAAAAAATACAAATCTATCATTGGTGTAACGTGTAGAAAACAAACAAAGCCTTGTTTATTTTGAATGAGTCAAAGATGAAGAACAAAAGTTCATTTGTCAAAATTCTTGCAGACACAAACTGAACTGTGCAGGGTATTCACTATAAACCAGGCATTTCTCGGCTAAAATAATTAGGCTGAAAATATTTTGGGAGGCACGTGCTGCATGAATGATGTTTTAAATCATCAAATCGGACAAAATGTCCTTACTGAACGTATGTGTTATCTGTTTATCAGCTGCTAGCCTATTTGGCTGACACGTTCATGTTAGAAAGTGTAGGCTGCAGTTTTTATTTTATTTTTCATCTGCTCATAGCAAGTAAAGTATGGTTTATAAATGCTTAAGCAACCACCAAAACACGTGTTTAAAATGTTTAGCACTGACTGTAATTTGTAGTAGAAAGTCTTAGAATATACTGATGATTAAAAAAAAAGACAACTCCATAATAGTCGTCACTTTTCTTGTTCAAAAGAAAGAATTGAAGAAAGGTGGATTTTTCTTTGGATGTTAGAGCCTTAGATCAAATTAAGTTATCCATAATTTCAACATCACAAAACTGCAGCCTATTCAACGTTAAATTAACTCAACAAACCCTTTATTTATAATTGTGGCACATTGTAGATAATAGCAGACAGATGGACTGAAGTTAAAGCTGTCGTACTGAACTCCTGAAGAGAACAATTAACCCACACCACCGCCTAAGTCACGATATCATACTGAGAGTTAAGGCGTTTATGAGACGACAGACTGAAATGATTTTTTAGAAACGTTGGTGACACCAAACCTGTTTTGCAGTTTTACTGTAGACATTTTTTGTAAGATGAGGTATCTTCAAAGACCTGAACAAAGAATGTATGTGCATTTTGTACACTGTAAGCTGTGCAGCGTCCATTGCCATATTAAAGTTAAGGTGGGTCACTTGTGTTAAATCACTATTAAAAGGCCAATCACCTGCTCTGTAACAGCTTCCTAAACGTGAAGAGATAGAGTGGGTGCAGCATATCTGAATTAGCCTGCTGCAGATCTACAATATTGGTCAGTTATATAATTTGGTGTTATAGAAAACGCCAGAACATGCTGTCATGAGTCTTTTGGACATTTGGATCTATCCACACGCTTGCATGATGATGCTTTGGCGAAAATCCTTTGATTTTATTGTCATCTAGTTGTGGAGAAAGGACAGCAAGTCCCTTAACCGAGTGCAGAATCAGGGCCCCACTGACAACTGATTTTACAAATCCTCACTCCACCCACGATTCCAACCTTCACTTTTCAGATGTGTGGCCCATTTGTTATGTTTGTCGTAAATAAAAACATGACAAGCACAAACACGGTAAAATACGACAATATGGCAACGTCCTCAAGGCTCTAACCCCTTGTTGCAATACAATGAACATGCACACAATCAATCCTGTTAAAACAGTCCAAAACATTTTGGTGAAACGGGACAAATGTCCATATGTCTCTGTCTTATAAACAGGTTTTGAAATGTGTTCCCTTGTTGACAATGGTCGCATTTTCAAAGGTCATGTTGCCGCAGAATGTTCTTAAAGGGGATGTTTCCAGTTTGTCACTGTCAGGATGTAAAGACAGTCAGTGGCGGGAAATAATAACTGAGACAGAAGTGATTATTTCTGTCGACCTTCAGCCGTCCAAGTATTAATAACAAAATAGAAAATCACAATAAAATAAAATCAGTGTACGTTTATAGCTTTTTGTTCAAACACATTCCAGCATCAGAGGTTGTCCATCAGTTTTGACCTGCAAAGATCAGTATGTTTTAAATAACCTAAGCTGAGTTAAATTCATCATAATTTCAACACTGCTGTCTTGTTAAACTTATAGGTTTTCTAATTATTGCACTGAATTAGAGACAACAGCACATTTGACACATGTAGCCTAACCTTTGCCAATTTTAATAGTTTTCATGTTTACTTCAAGAAGTCACACCGACTTAAACATTTGGGGAAATCATGCAGATTTCAACTATATTCAGATTTTTGAAAGATGTTTTAGCAGATACAACTGTGTAGAGGTTAAAAAAGTGAACATGGCTTCACCAGTGGTGCAAAGATGATGCAGAGTCAGCAGCCTTATTTGCTCTGACAGCAGAATAGTATGTTTCCATTGAACTAGTGCTCTTTAATCTTTAAATATTCACATAAGCAACATAAGGGGAAAAAAAGAAGAAAAAAAAGAAAGAAAAAAGAAACGCCTGGTGGTTTCCTGTTCAGTTATATGATCAACAGATTAAAGTGATGAAATTGAAAAGACAAGTGACGCTGCAGAAACACAGGGATTACTGTGAAGAGTTTCTTTTTTGGATCCTATATCGTCAGTTTTTCGATTTGAGTGTCATATTACTGAGTGGGGCTTTTATTTTGAAGGAATTATCAAGAAGCTGCATATGTTAATACATTATGCTAATTAATTTCAAGGCATCATATGGCCAAAAAATGTCGAGGCTGTCGTGGTTCTTACAAAATGTGTGAAAATGAGTCTGTTGCAAATTGAGATTCATGACGCATTAAAAAAATCTGATGATGTAATTGGCTCTGATGTAACAGACAGAGAAGGAGACGTCGGGGACAGTAGGATGAGACATATCTTGGAGGAAAAACAAAACAGCAGGGACAGAGTGAAGGCTAATCTATTTCACAACCCGTCCTGGAGCCAAAATGGACTTTGGACAAAGCGCGGAGTCAGAGGTCACTCCGATAGCTGCAGCGTGTGTGGCCGCGCGAGAGATCCTCCTCGTGTCTGGATAATGAAACTGAGACCGACGACGATCTCACTTATAGGGAGAATGATGCAGGATGATATTACTGTTACGATTTTTAAGCGCGGTGCATGCACCTGCGACAGGCAACATTTGAAAACGAAAACCATAAATAGGTTTTCCTCCGAGAGTTTAACCCGTTAACTGCTGCTGTTGGTGGTAAAAATGTTCAGCGCAGAAGCTTAACTGCACCGAAGAGTTACAGTGTAAAAATTCAATTAAATAGCATAATAGATAAGAGAGGCTTTTATCGGGACTGCTTCTCACACAGAGGCACTTATTTGCACAGTTGTTGGTGTTTTTTTTGTTTTTGTTTTTTTTTTTTAGCTGTGGAGGAACAATGTCCAAATGTATGCCACATGATAACTATGACCTAAACGATTTATGCTTTCCTGTCAGTTTAGGGAAATTTACCAACACAATAGAGCAACATCTAAGGCTCGTCTGTATGCAGCATAAAATGCATTTATGTTGTTTTTTTTTTCCGAAAAAGGGAATTTCCTTTATCTGTAGTTGTCACGGGGATCCAAGTCTAGACTACATAACACACTGATTACACATGTTTTCGCCTGACATAATGGAAATTTATATGACCTACTCTGTTCACTAAAACATACTCAAGAATCTGGCAGGGAAGTTCCCCCGCGCCAAAAACAACAGCATATGCAGATGATTATAATAGATAATCATATCAATATGATGACCGAGTTAAAGTCGAACAGGTTGGGGTTAGACACTGTGGTTTAACCATGATAAGTGCGGCAAAACCGCGTGGACAATAAGATTAAAAGGTCTTCACTTTCCACATGTCAAATGTAAAAAAACATTGCATCGTTTCACACAATCCTTATTTCATCTTAACAACCTTTATTTGTTTTTCTTGACCTTGGTCACGGGAAATCATTAAGGCACATTTCTTTCGTTTCAGCCCCTCAGGGTACCTAATGGAATAAGTAAAAATAAATAAATAATAATAATAATAATAAAAAATAAATTATGACAGAGTTAAACTGTGCCAGGTTTTAATGTGGTGTAACAGTTTAGTACAGAACTGTAGGGGGAGTGGGGTTGGTTGGGACATTTTTGTATCAACACTTGTACACTTGAACAGTAATGAAATTATTTTGTCCCCAATACAGGTATCTGCCAACAATTTATCAAGCTTTTCAAGAGCTCAACCTGAACATGAAAGGCACAATTTTGTAAAAGGAGTGCATTTTCCCAAAATTCAGCCTCAGTGGGGTGGTTGGGACAGAGGGGTTGGGTCCCCTGGGACACATTGTTCTGGGGGAAAAAATTAAAAATTAAATTGAAAAATTGTAGTCTAAATCTGGAAACCTTATATTTACAATGGCACTTGTTTTAAAATTTCTTTAAGTAAATAGAAATCATTTGTAAATTTATTATATTTTCCAAAATTACTGGGATGTGGAATTTGGCTGATTTTAGTCTTCTTTTCGGTGGCACCAGTAAGCTCAATGAGGTTATCATATACTGTACTTAGCTTATAGGTTTATTCAGAGTGTTTCATTTTGCAAAAGAAAAAAGACAATAAAATGTATTAAATAAGTCCTTCATCTCTAGTGCAGTCAATATTCTCAGCAAAGTGACTGATTAGTTTTAAACCTCAGACAGACGATGATACCAACTGATTTAATGTGTGGACCTTGTCTGTATGTTTGTTTTACCACCTGCTTGTCTGCTTTTTATCATGTTGTCTTCTGTGTCCAGTGGACAAATGTCCTCTCTGGTGGACAATAAAGATATAATCAATATTCTATCAATTTGAGAGTTTAAAAAGTTTAAACTCTACGCATTCAAAATATGCTCAGGGGTTGAAATGTAGGCCTATGAACTTCTGACCATTAAAATTAAATTTGTGATTTTTTTTTTTTTTTTTTTTGGAATTTTAAGTTTTATTGATTTTGTCAGTAATAATCATTATACAAACAGGAGAAACAAAAACAACCTAAAATAAATAAAAACAGGCAGGTAGCCAAACAGACATTGACACAGTAGTGCTCATTATTTCATTATAACTTGGTGGGCATTAGCACATGACAATAATGGCATAATATTGTATTACACCCTCATGTTCTTGCCAAGGTCAAGTCCCTTATATACCCACTAAGGCTGTCCCATTGTTCCCTCACCATGTCATTTTTGCAGCTCAGTCTTCCCAGCATCTTTTCACATGCAACTATTCCCATCATTTGTTCCTTCCACATTTTCAGTGTGGGAGTTTGAGGTTCTTTCCAGCATCTAAGAATCATCCGGGTACAGGTAGTTAAGCCAGTTATTAATCAATTTGTGATTTGACAGTGGGTCTTATTCAACCAACTCCGACTGTCCCCCTGTCCCAGCTGACCCCGCTTTCCTCTATAGACAAAAGTCTTGAAATTAAACTTTATTAAGTCTGGTGCTGCCTTGATTTTATACAAGAGGACTGAACAATGTATGCAGAATTCTGACAGCTTCAATTAGTAATTCTTTCTTTCATCTGCTTCACTTCATCTCCAACTCCTGATTAAAGAGGAGAAACCATCTTTTATTGAAAGAGTGGCTCTAAAAGTGTTTCAGCCTTGGCTACAGAGGTAACCTGTGCACTATTATTGACGACTTTTACAGATAAAACTGGCTTAAGAGAGATGTGTGTGTGCATGGATATAAAATCTATGCATAAAATAGGTGATTAACCTAAAGAAGCCCCATTGGACCCCATGTTTAAGTATGACTCCATCTGTGGATTAATATTTTGTGTCATTTTACTTAAATGTGCAGATACAACTGCCATGAGGAGACTAAAAATATTTCCATTGCACACAAAATCAAGTGCACAAGTTCCTCTGTATTTATTGCATTCAGAGTACAGCAACAAGGAAATATTTGCATCATGAAAACCACCACTTTGAAGCAATTTCCCCCAAAACGGAGCTCCCACTACATCTGCTCATCGACCCCCACCAGTGATTTCTCCACATTTTCCAGCTCTGAGCTCCTGAGCTCAGCCCTCTGCTGCTCCACACGCTACATCAGCTGATCCGTCACGTGGTCTGGTGTCGTGGGTCGCCCTCTTGCAAAATGGAGTTGTCTGAGTCTGTGCAGAGAGGGTTGCAGTCTCTCGCCGACCCGTCCTCCTTCGACCAAAGCAGCTTCCAGGCGCTGCTGGACGCGTCCTACAGCAGCCTGCTGTCATCTGCAGCGGACCCGGGAGTCCTCGGTGAGCTGCCGCCTCTCTCCCCGCAGCTGCCGCTGCTTTTGTCTCCGCCGCTGCTTCCGGTTTCTCTCCGTGTGGAGGAGCTGCCTCTATATTTCGGGATTTTACGGCGCCTCTGCACGCTGCGAGTTGACCTTAAACCGGATTGCCCGTGTTTATATTAAGATCTTTAACAAGGCGGAGTGTTTGAGCATGCAGCCGCCCGTCAGCTGCGCTACAGCGACCTGAAATTTACTGCAAAAATAGCAGCAAACGGAGCGCTGCTGGTTTCAAAGATCTGCTCTGCGCGGTTAAAGCGAACAATCCGATGTGTCTCCGTGATCACTTCTGACTAATGGTGATTGAAAAGGTCTAACATAGCCTTTATGCAATGCTGAGTGGACTTAATGCCAGTTTAAATGACAAAAGGCTTCGAGTGGCTGCTCCTGAATGTAAAACAGGCAGCAGAAAGGGTTAAAGGGAAAAAACGTCTTTCTCATCAGTTGTGGTTTTGTAGAAAGGCGTTATGCACAATAAGCTCCTTAATACACATTTATGACTGTGTTGATTTGTTTCCACCCCATATTCACATATTCACTAGATTGTTTACGCTTTATTTTTGAAAAGCACCTGGAAATAACCTTAGAAACACGTGAAAAACGTCCCTGTTATATTGTTCTCTAATTTGGACTGTGTAAGGCTTCATACTATGGTCCCATTGTTTTTTTATTTTTCTATCTAGTGCTTCCCAGTAACTCATCTGCAACATCTTTTTTTAAAGAAAATATTTAGTTGAACATGAAAAACATGTTGTTTCTGTGTGTTTAAGCTGATACAGCTCAATGGCATAAGCACGTGCAGTTATTCTGACTGACCTGGAAAACACTTCAGAGTTTTATCTTTCAAATAAGCCCATTCATGTACGGGTAGCTACTAAAAATGGAAGAAGAAGAAGAAGAAAAAGAAGAACTGCAGTCAGTGTTTTTTGGGGGAAGGCAATTTAGGTGAATCTTCCAGGGTTTTAATGAGCTTTAATGATACAAAATGACAGCAGACTTGGCCACATCATGCAATAGTTACAGCTCATACTTTGTCATGGGCAGCCTCGGTTGTTTTCACACCGTGTTGTCCAACTTCTGCAACATTCCGACTCTTTCTAATGGCAGAATTATATAGAAAGAAAAATGTCCACCATACAAACAAACAAAGGACCCCTGGCTGATGCAGCTGAGGGGCCCATTCACATGCAAATCATCATTGATTTCCATTCCACACGTCAATCTGGAGAGCACGAGTATGGATCGCAGATTTCCGTCATTTATACCGATCAAACCCGTGTGCTGTGTCCATATAGAGAAAAAACCCGCAGATTGGCATCCTCACGCCGTGTGTTTGTGCCTCCAGATCAGCCCGAGCTGAAGCGCATCGACCAGATCCTGCTGAAACAGAGTCACACCGCAGCGACCACCTTCATACTGGAGGCGGTCAAACAAAACGCTGACAAGTCGACGATAAGGTAGGCGACTTGAGGCAGGGGAAGGTTTCCTGTATCATGTTGATGCTGCTGTCAGCCCCTGCACGAGCTCAAAATAACCACATTAGTCGTCAGTATTAGGCTATGAAAAATTGTGCTCTCCTCAAACAGCGTGACAGGAAATGTGTTGCTCTAAAGTATATTGCTTGCACATTTCTAACCGTGTAAGGACACTGAGGTGGCATATCTCCATGAGCACAAAAGACTAGCCATAAACTGATATAATAAAATACGTGAACTATTTCCTGTAAAACTTGAGGAAATCAGCATAATATTCTTAAATACTGCAAAACAACATGAGTTACAGGAGGTTAAGTAATGCTGTTGTGATCTAAATGTGTGGCCTATGTGTACCAGATGTGTAATGGGATGTTCTGCTTGTGTACCAGCAGCAATGCTCCAAAAAAATAAACAAAGAGCCAAGATGTTGTTAGTTTTGGGGGAATTTTCATCATGAAGCAACTCTTAAAATGGTCTGTGAGCTTTGTAACTAAAACTGCAAATGGCTGTGAATGAGTTAAAATAATGGATGCAAGTTACATTTGACGTCTTGGTCTGAGTGTACTAGTATCTTATTATTAAGTCTCTCACTATTGTCAGTTTATATTGCCTTAACATATTTCTTTTTTGTCATTGTCTTCGGGTGTTTAGAAAAGGGAAAGTGTTATTCTTTTGTAGAAGGACATTGTATGCTAAAGCCCACTTGGTCATATTGTGATTTGTGACATTGGCCTTTACAGATAAAATTGAACTGAAATTATCGGCACAGCCCTTTAAGGTATGCTTTGTCATTGGGCTATAATGAACTTTGACTAATCTGTAAAGCATTTTGGGTTGCCTTTGTTTATGAAATGTGCTATTTAAATAAATTTCCCTTGCCTTATCATGAACAGAGTTGTGTTCAGGATATAGAAGATAAACTCACAAAAACTGTGCATGTGTGTGACCATCCAGCAAACAAGTGCAAATATACAACAAAAGAATCAGAATTTTGATCCCATAGGAAAGTATTTCTTTTCTTTTGCTGTCTTTTTATACTCCCTTAAACCCACCCAAAAACTGTTTGTCTTGTATTTCTTTTTAAACTGCACATTAACTGTGATTATAAACCAACAATAGACATTAATGCTGATTCATACTACATTAAATTGAAGTAGGAGTGATGTATTTGTTCCTCTGTTATCTTTGCTTTGGAAGGGGAGAAGAAAACACAATTAAAATGCTATGGTTTAAACATGTCCACAAATTTGAAACACTGACTATTTTAAAACAACAGTAAAATAAGTGCAGTTTTGTGAAATCTAATGGTCTTCCTTGTTCTTGCAGCTCAAGCCTTGAAGAACTTACATTCAGCGCAGAGAGAACAGAAATGTTCTATTGCACGCATCAGGTGGCGAACAATGTTGCCTTTATTATTTATTTCCATGTTGTCTTGTGACTGTGGCTGACTTGTACATTGATCTATGTTTTGTTTTACAGAAACATAAAAAAGATCTGGAACATCTGTTGGCAAGGTAAGCCTGAATGGGTGCTCAGAAGTGTCATCAGTGAAGAGATTTGTGGAGGTGATGATGTTATTTTTAAGTTGTTTGGTCCAAAGATGAAGCTGAAGCATGGGATTTCTTTAAGATACAGGATTGTACCTGAATGATTTTGCTCATTGATTGCCTATGGTGATCACCAAATGAAGGTCAATGACTTTGAAATTTTTAGTCCACTCCACACTGCTAATGATGATTGAAGACATCAAATTTGAGAAGAAAAAAAAAACAGATTAACACAAAGGATTATTAAAATACATCTAGTTTTGAAGCAGTCTTAAAGAATTTTTAATTGATTTACCCAAATCAAAGGAAGAGAAGGCAAGTTGTTGCTTCAGCCCAGTGAGGAGCAGAGAGGGTGAAAAAGGACACAGAGTGATTAATTGCAATGTAAATGCTGCTTTATGACCCATAAACAAATGTTCTTTGTGAAAGAGCCACATTGTCCCCAAACCGACTGAAAACAGTTGCAAACAAATAGTCAATTCACATAAAACACAGAAGGTCTTTTAATCTCACAAAAAGTGTAATACACAAAACCGTGGGACACGTGGTTAAATAACCTCAAACTGGCTGTTTATTAAATGCTGAAAGGTTTTAGAGAATCGGCCAAAATATGTTCACGAGATATTTTTTTTTAGAACAAATTTCTGTTTTTTGTCTCCATGACGTTTATCCTGATTTTCCCCTTAATGTCATCCAAATCACAGATGCAATGCTTCTTTTCTGTCCCTCTCTGCAGCATAGGAAGGTGTCCACCTCAGATCAACGACGTGTCATGGCGTCTACAATACCACGTTAAGGTACATAAAACACGTTTTTGGAGCGCGTTTTGTCTTTTTTGGAGCACGAGTTTTTGCTTCTAACTAAAATGTTGTTTCTACAGAACGGCCAGGTCGATAAGGTCAACGAGCCTTTCTACTTGATTTCATTGAACACGGAGGTAAGACTCTCTCACATGTTTATGCCGCAACTGTCATGGGTTTTCCTGGATGTGTTTGGTGCGTTTTTGTGCGTAAAACAACGTTTTTTCTCTCTCCCCTTTTTGATAGAATGAAGGATCCCCAGAAGATATCAACTTTACTTGCACAGTGGAGCAGCTACAGGTAGAGGAAATATTTTCCTCTCTGCATACCGCTTTGTAAACTTTTATTTGTCTTTCATTTTTATTCCAGCCTTAGATCATCTTGCAGTTGTATATTTGCAGCTTTTACGCACCACATTTAGCCGCCTTATGAAGAAAACAAAAATAAAAGAAGTCGATTGCTACAGGGCACTTTTCCTATTCAGACAGGGCAACTTCTAAAGAAAATAAACTTGTTAAAATTGTATCATATCTTCGCTTTGGACATAATAAATGAGGTGTTTTGTTTTCTTGCTCATTAAATTGTTTTTCATTGCTGCAGCCAAACATTAAATCTGAAATAATTGAACCCGATAGGTTGAAGTGATGGTGATGCATTGGTTATTGTGCACCATCGCTGAATCCTTTACATCATTAGAGTTCTGGTTTGATGCTTTCAATTTGACGCCTGACATGTATGAAAATGACGATGGCTGCAATCAGATTCACCATGCAAAATATTTAGTCAATTTAATTCGGTCATAAGTCCACTGAATTCACTGTCAAGTCAGACTGAATCAAACATTCTGAACGCATACTAATTTTGTTTTATTCTTATATATATTGAGTATAATTCATTGCGTAAATAATATACTTTCACCATACTCATATTTTAGTTTTTATTAGTCGGACATGTTCCTGTAAAAAGTGATCAATGGTTGTTTCAGGATTTGGTGGGAAAGCTCAAAGACGCTGCCAAGTGTGTGGAGAAAGCCAGTCAGATGTGATGCCGGTGTCCAGTTTCCTCGCCTTTTTCTGCACCACAAAGCACTGAACTTCAGCGGTTTTCCAGCGGCATTTCATCTCTTTATAAGCTTATTTTTTTGTACCTGCAGATTGATATGACCTGTATGCATTGGGACATCAAATCATTCCAAGTTGTGTGTTTCAATTAAAACTGAAAAAAAAAAAATCAAAACCGCCTTGTGCTTTGAATCATTTTTCGGCTGATGTCATTGTCATATCTTTTGTTTTGTTTTGGAGGGACTGAAAACATTTAATTTGAAAATAGAGCCAATGGAGTGAGCATGTGTTTTGTCAACACTTACTTGCCTGAATAGGATTTTTGCCATAGTTTCATGACAGCAGTGTATTTTGTTCGCTCAGTTTACAGCTTTTTTCCCTGCAGGACTTGGAGTTATTTTAAAAGACTATTTACAAGGATCTGCTACTTTTTGGGGACGAGGCTACGTTGCTCTGAAAGGATTGTTGTTCCCCTTTAGACTTTCTTTCTGCATCCATCTCACAGCTGAAAGTTCAAAGCTCCTCAGCTGAAGCGGCTCAGATTCCATAAACATCCGAGATGCCTTCATTTTCGGCGGCGCTGGCTGAAGGATAAAGACTCCAATTCATCAAGTTGGAAGTTGCGGAGCATTTTCTTTTTTTTCTGCAGATGTCAGGACAGCCTGTGACAAAGGTTTGACACCAGAGCCATTTGTCACACTGGACGTGTTTTAACCAAGTGCGTAGGTCTTCTAAAGCAGCAAGATGAATAAGGTGGCAGACCGGTGCTCCCAATAGACTGCGCGGAGTGGATTGAGGCATTTTTGACGAGTCAAAACGACACGGACGTGTGTGAGTGCGTGTGCTGCAGTTATTTTTAACACCAGAGAGATGAGGGCACACCATCAGCAGCCTGCTTTTCAGACTCCCATAATCAGGGTGAATCAAGGGCGAAAAAGGACACATATAAAGTGCACGGATTGCGTCTTTGTGAGCTGAAAAGTGCATCAAACTGTGTGTGATGTGTAGGCTATTGTGGGTTATTTTATATCATGCGTCATACATTTGAAAGAAACTGCACCGACAGTAATTGTATGCGCCCTAACGCAGCTGCCCGGTGTCCTTTCAGCTCAAGAAAAGCATAAACTGTTGAGTAGTTTGTGATATTTTGTGGTTAAATGATGTTAAAATGTACATGTGTGTCGTTTTATATCCTGCGTAGTAGATTGGCAGAAACAGCATACACCGACAGTAATTCCTAGGCACCCTTAAGCAACGAGATCACGTGACCAAAGCGGGGCGGTCGAACTACAAGCCATTTTGGGGACGGTGTCAGTTTCCACGGAGCACACACACACTGCTGCATTTTACTGGGGGGTGAAGCGGATATTTTGGAGGCAAAGTTATCGGTGCCGAAGTGGGAGCCTTCCCGAGCCGAAGCCGGAGGACTGGGCTCTCTTGACGCCGCGAATCGGATACGCTCAGAGCGCGCAAGCGGCGAGGAAAAGAGGAGTTTTATTCGCACATCTGAAATGCGCTCCGGTCCGCCGTGCGCTCTCCGCCACTGACAGCGTCTGCAGCCTGCTTCAAGATGGCGGCTCGGCTCCTATTCATTTGCTGCTGATCGCCTCCCAACTTTCATTGTCTATTCGCCTCAAGACCCACCGATTCCCCGCCGAGCCTCCAGGTAGGTCTTATTCGATATCGTCTCTAACTAACGCGGGCGGGAGGAGAGGTTTGAGCTCGGTGCTTTTGTGTTTTTCCACGTAGCGATCCAGCGGTGGATGTGGAGCTTTCAACGGTGGCTGCAGCGATCACCGACGTGGAGCTCCGTGTGTGTCTGCGCACCACTTTTTCAGCAAAACATGTTCCCCGCTCGAGCACGAACGCGAATTATGACCCACGCACACGCGGCGTTGCATTATCTACTACCCATGCATGTGTCTGTATAAGTTGATCGCGGTTGGGGTTTGAATTGCGTCGTTTGGATTTATGTAAAGAGGGAGATCTCAGGCGAACCAGGCAGGGTTGGCTGAGATGGTAACAGCAGCAAGTGCCCCAAACGGTCCCTGTGTGCTCATATTTACACACAGCGTCTTTATTTTATAGAATTAGGATGTTTGGGATGTTGTGCACAAGGTGTTATGTTGCTTTTGGGTGTATGTGACTAAATGTTGGTTTTATTAACTTAACTTGGATGGCTCCCATAAACGTGACAAGGAGGCAGACCGTTTCGATTGAGCATAAATGTTTCATTACGGCTGCTCTGTAAACACTGGATTGTCGTTAAACACGCACTGTGGATGTTTATGTCTCTGCTGATGGTTTTCTCAATTAAGAAGGATGGGTGGTTTTTGGGGGAAATTTAAAAAAATGTGGGCGAGACGTCGGCTATAGGATACAAAAGGGTGTTTGTGTCTCGCGAGCAGCCAAAGCACCTTGTAGTTTCACTTTATTTCATACATACTTTTGCCAGCATAGACAGTTTGTTACCATAAGTTCAGTATGGATTTCTACATTTTCACCTTCATACGGCTAAATGCTGGCGCGCTGTGTGGCTCTAAATCTGCAGGACAGGCAGACATGAACCACCTCTTTTGCCTCTTGGGGGGATACAAAATTATCATTTTACTCATGAATTCTGTCTGGCACCCTGTTTGTGCGTAATTGGTTAAAATTAATGTATTTTCCCCCACTCGGGTTTGTAGGTTGACAGCGTCTCAGGTCTGTCAATAGACGTTTTAATGTAGCCCAACAGAGTGGATGGTTTACAGTGTGTGATGAGTACAATTTAACAAACCAAAGTTCTTCCCATTTGTACTGACTTTAGCCATGCGGTCGATTAGGAATCTTGAGTTATTTATTTGGAGATTTTCTGAACTGACTGACAGCGGTTAATATGAGGTCTTTTCCATTGATAATTTTAACTGGGTTATATCCAGCTGCTGCTGATTTACGCTGAAGGGGAACCTTTACAAGAGGAGCTGCTGTCGTTTGGGAATAAATGAGTTTTGGGTCCGTGCAAGAAGCGAGGGAAATCTCCTCATTTGTCGATGCTTTATTGAAAGATTTAAAGACTGAGTAAATGAATTGATGATGAGTTCTCAACACCGATTCCATAATTAAACCTATGTGTGCACAGTCTGCCTAATATCATGGTTGCATCATCCATGTGGTACAGTCACTGTTAATGGGAAACTTGATTTAGTCTTTACTGTAGCGTTTGTTTGTTGGTTGGTTGCAGCCATTTATCAGCATTCGTTCCCATTATGATTAAAATTCTTTGGATTTGTGGAGTAAAGTGAGCACGCAGCTCCCACAGGACACAGCGAGAGCAGTTGTCCAAACACCAGTCAATCGATTAATGATGCAACAGGAGGCTCCCTGCATGTATCCATCATTATCCATGTGTGGAGTCCAGAGTTGCCAGCAGCGGTCTGTTCAGAGTGTCGGTTGGTTGGTGCATTGAAACCAGCCGGGACTCGGGCATGGTGCCGGCTGTGGCTCCGTAAAGTAACAGTGTGAGTTCAGAGCTGGACAGGCTGGCTGTCATCCAAAGAGGGACACCTCCTCATGTCCAGTCTGTAGACTTTTAATGAGCGCTGTTATTATTTCTTCAAATGTCAGCGAAGGGCGCCCTAATTCTTAGTTAAGCTTTTATTAATACGCGCCGATTTGGATTGCTTTCCAAGCTTTTAAGACCCAATCACGGCTCTGGATAAAACGAGAAAAAAACGATGATACTTTGGCATTTTTTGACTCGCTGTTTGAGCTCTCGTGGTTTGCCATAACCAGGTTTGCAAAGTTAAATTGCGCAAAGTAGCTATAACAAGTATTGGCGTTTATTAAAAAGGCTGTTTGTCACGTTAGTTGGGAATGGCGCACAATAAATATCCAGTGTGCGCTTCAACTTCAGCAGTCGCTGCTGTCTGGCCATGTTGGTGCTGCACGGTGCTGGTTATCGCGCACACGCCATGAAAAACACGGCGCAAAGCGAACCAGAATAAAACCGAGATTATTCTCCGAGTTGGACACACATACTCCCCCCCCCCTGTGCTCCATAAAGATTTGGAAAGCCCGTGTAAACGTGTCGGATACTGCTTTTATTTGCCCCCTTTCGAAGGAAACCCCGCAGCCCGTTGAACCGATACGGGTTTTTTTTCCTCCACAAAATGGCAGCCGTGCTGTCGGCAGCCTGGCAGTCCAGCCGCTGTCTGTGTGCGCGGAGGGACGGAGGAGCCTCCGGTCCCTCCTTGCTCCCGCTCTGCACACCGGCAGCTCGCCGTGCTGTTGTTTTGGTGAGACATCCTGCCTTGTTCTGGCGACTGGCGGGCAGCCATGTGGGCTTAAAAGCAAAAGGAGTTGCCATAGAAACGCTCAGGTTTCCCCATAGCCTGTGTGGCACACCTGACGCAGTGAATGGGTCTCTCCTATCATCCCCCCTTCACCCCGGGGCTCCACAGACCCTGAACCTAATATTATTTCCCACCAAAATTTCTCAAAATCGGATTTTGTCAGAAAGTGGAGCAAACTATCCATTTTTATTCATAGTTATGAGTCGTAGATGTCTAATTTATCTAAAATGGTAGCATACATTAGAGTTTGATGCTTCATTTGTCCGATCAGTTTTTATAATTGTTATAGATTTTCCGCTCAACATTGCGTAAAGTAAAATTTTACTCAATTTATGCGCAATTAAACGCCGCATTACGCATCAGATTATCCAGCCTGTCCGATTTTGCGTCTATGCCCAAATCAGGACACATCATATAAGGACTATCTGTGCCACCGTGGATTGTACTTGGATCCGAGAAACCGTTGTTGAAAACTGCAGTGTTGCTCTGATGCCATGTGTGCAACCACGCTGATTTAAGATGAAGCGAAGAAGAGAGGAGCTCTTGACTCCATCGATCTCTCCAGTGGAAGTGATTGATTTATGATTATTCCCTGCGCCGTGGTCAGGTGACTCCGCTGCCTATCAATCTGCCACCGAGCTCCTTCCCCTTTGGTTATTATCGGGATTAGCATAAAAGATGATGTTGCTTTAACAGAGTCAAACAAACAGCAGCCTTTTTTTCTCTCCAAATGGTCCTGCTCGCTGTTGTAAACCTGCAGCCCCTCTGATGCCTCCTTGCCGGCCATGCATGCGTTGTTTTGACTTGCCCTTTTTTCCCCCTTCCACGCAGGATTCTTGTTCCTCTCCTTCAACATGCATCGGACGACCAGGATAAAGATAACCGAGCTGAACCCTCACCTCATGTGCGTCCTGTGTGGAGGATATTTCATAGACGCAACGACCATCATTGAATGTCTTCACTCATGTGAGCAAACTGACACAAACACTAGCTGCTATGTGGCTGCAGTGGGGAAATATTAACATGCAGTTATGCACGCTGATGGCTGAGAATCTGTTGCTGTTTATAGGAAACCCTCTCGCATCTTTCCCTGCACGTTTACTGTGATTTCCACTGTCAAGTGCTGCAAACGAGATTTGTCCTTAATAGTCCTTGAACCACATGCTCTACCAGCTCAGATTCAGGAAATCCTTTCAGGTCACATCTGATACTGACTCTTTTTTTTTCTTTTTCTATGGTTTGCAGTTTGCAAGATGTGCATTGTGCGCTACTTGGAAACCAGCAAATACTGTCCCATCTGTGATGTACAAGTGCACAAAACCAAGCCTCTGCTCAACATAAGGTGAGAACTGTGACTATTGAATTTCCTGCATGATTTTCATCTCAGTGTTTTTGAAATTGTTTTTATTTGGAGACTTTATTTGTTTTTTTTGTTTTTTTTTCATGAATCTCTCATTTAAGTACTTTTTTTGTGTGTTGTGTCTTGTGCCCCATCATATATTTGCCCCTAATTTACTTTTTCTAATATGAAGATTTTTTCTTTTCTTTTTTTCCCTTTTTTTGCAAAACTGGCAGCTACAACAGTTTGAACATTCTTTGTTTCCTCTTTCTAGCACTTTGTGGTTTTCCCCTTTTATTTCCCCACTGAACAGCTGGATCATCCAGTGATTACTTGAAAAATATTCAGACACAAGGAACAATACACAGCTTTGCAAACCAGTTATGAACTTCTATTTATATATGTTGCACGCAGGCTGTTTATGTGCAGCAATACCACCCTGAGTATTTATGAATTTATATATTAAAGCAGAGGATTTGCAACTGGAAAAAAAGCAACTTTACTTTGGAATCATAAATTATTTTTCTTCTATGTAATCTCGATACAATAGGAATGATTCAACCATCTGTTTCAGTTTTTTTGTCTTTTTAACTGCAACTGTTGAGGATTAATATATCTCAGTGACTTGACTGAAGTTTCTCTTCCTCTCTGTAGGTCTGACAAAACTCTACAGGACATTGTGTACAAACTGGTCCCCGGCCTCTTCAAAAGTAAGAGCATGGCGGTAGAACCATAGCCGTATCTAGCATGTGTTTACTTTCACTCTGACTCTTCATCTACACTCATAGCTTTCTTTTGATAATCAGCCAACCGTGTTGAGAGACCACAACAACTCACTCCTGCAAATACAAAGCAAAGAAATAAGAAAACAGTAATAATAAATTCACCTCCCCCCAAAGAAGTTCTATTTGAAGATATTTAGATTTTCAATGTTTCCAACATGCTCAGGATCTACTCTAAATGTGGGGCTGTGGTTGCAGAGCTGAGATCATATCTGCTGTTGTCATCACATGTGGTTGTTTTTGTTAAAGTGTTGCTTTTGTTTCATGTAATTCTCTCTTATTCTGTTGATCAAATCTCTCAAAATAGGTCAGACTCCATTTTTTTTAGTGCCAAGTCTCCTGTATTTCTCTCCTGGTAGGAAGAATATTATGATGAAATGGATATGGAACTTGAGGCAGATTTTTTTTAGGCACAGGCTATAATGTGATGTTACCAGAATGTATCAAATCAAGCAGATCATTTTGTGATTTGTTACATCCCTGTGTGCTGTGTTGTTTAAGAGCTATATTTCCATTTCTGTGAAAACTGAGAAAGTGAACAGACTTGTAATTGCTTGTCTTCCTGAACGTCCTCAGATGAAATGAAGAGGAGGAGAGACTTTTATGCAGAGCACCCCGTAGATGGTGAGTTGGAAAGCATGTCCTTCAATTAAATTTCTTTTAGTTGCCACGGTGAAAAGAGAACCACATTTCTTGTTTTTGATTAAACAAAAGGCACGATTTCCACTCTATATGTATTTCATTGCAGTTCAGTAGTCCATATTGTGCATGTTATATTTCTGATTTGTCCTTTTTTATTTGTTTTTTTTTATTTGTGTGGGTATTCATATGTTTATGTTTCCACAGCATCTAATGGATCAAATGAGGACCGTGGAGAGGTGGCAGACGAGGACAAGAGAATAATTACAGATGATGAGATCATCAGCCTCTCTATTGAGTTCTTCGACCACAGCAGGTAGTCTTTGTGTTGGTTTTGTACCAGTAATTATTAATGCTACTTTTTTATGTAGCTATAGGTGACTGTTTTTTACAGAGAAGCAAACATTATATTTAATTCAGTAACAGTGTCAGGAAATGTCATAATTATTATGACATAATATGCTTACGGAAACAATTAAGTACACATATTTTCATGTGTTTGATCAGATCTTGTTTAGAATTGAAAGAGGTATTGTTTCAGATCAAATATTATAATTGGATCAGATCCAAGTGTTGAGGTGTTTATGTGTCTATGAAGATATCTGCTGTCCTGCTTCAGAGGGTACGAGGTCCTTTTGTCCTCCAAGCTTAGTTTTACTATATTTGATATCCAGTGTAAATGCTGCTAAATCAGTCATATGCTTCTAAATAAGATGCCGAACACCCATTTTTCCTTCATGTTAGGAAAATGTCTTTTTTTTCCCCAATCACAGTCAGAAGTACCCCTTTGGCAATAGAAAGTGTTTCTCAAGAGCTTTCATTTAATATATACATAACTCATTTTTATCCAAAATTTCACTTACATACCTTTGATTTTCACCCCTCAAATAGTTTGTGGATATCACTTTATGGAGGCTCCTTTTTAAAGAACAACAGAGAGATATTCAATAGATTGTCCCTCGCTCTTTCAGCCTTTCTTAAATTATTTCAAGAGCTTTTTAATGTTATTTTACATTTTTCTTTTAAAGTTTTTTAAAATGTTTGAACTGTTGACATGAGTAATAAGCCACAAATACTGCATGTGTCAATTATAGTTTCAAGGTGATTAAAAACTATAATATCTGTTGGAGGAAAAAAAGAGCAATAAAGCGTACTTTTCATTCGAAAGGTAGAACATCAAAATCAATTTTGATTTTTTTTCTTATATCTTTTTATTTCTAATAATCCAATTTTGTAATTGTATAGATGTAATTTTGGCACATAAAAAAATACAAATATCACATAACTGTAAAGTTATTAATATTTTCTTTTTGTCTTGCAGACTGGGAGGTGCAATGGAGGAGAAGCAATCTAAAGAGCAGAGTATGGTAAGCTGGTTTTGGCTATATTCTCTTCTTTGCCAGCACAACATCATTTGGATCAAAATAAGAAAAATAAAACAGCAGACTCCTTCATAAGGAAGCAGCTCATGAATATTGAATTTCCACCTCTGGTTGTGAAATCTGAGACATTTTAACTAAACATTGTTTCTTCTTGAGAAATGGCTGAATAGCTTTTGTAAAGCGAATTCTTCTCCTGCTTTTAAGGTGGACCAGTGTGTAAAAAAATAAATGCTTAGTCACTCCATATCAATACAACCCTTTACAAATATTTTGTCCAATGCATGATTTTGGAATATTTCTATGATGTGCAGGTGGCTAACAAGAGGTACCTACAGTGTCCAGCAGCCATGACAGTCATGCATCTGAGGAAGTTTCTGCGCAGCAAAATGGACATCCCAAATGCCTACCAGGTCTTTATTTATTTATTACATTTTTCTCAGACATTTCAACTACATGAATATAAACCCCTATTGGTCAAGTTGAATTATGATATTTTTGACTCTTATTTCAAAATTGCATTTAAATGCAGATAAAGTTACTGTTCCATTGAAATGAAAATCTTGTTTTCTCTCTCCAGGTTGAAGTCATGTATGAAGATGAACCCCTGAAAGATTACTATACGTTAATGGATATAGCATACATCTACACTTGGAGAAGGGTGAGAGATCTGTTGTGATTAAATAAGCTTGATTTCTCTTTGTTATCCACATTTTTGTTGTTTGACAGTCATAATTTTAATGTCCTTATCTTGCCTGTGTATGTATAATATTGTGTGGATAATTTTAAGTTATCTACATTATCAAGTACATTTTATTTTATATTTTGTTTATTTAATATTTTATTCTATTATCATGTCTGTCTTATCAGCTAGGGCGTATTTTAAACACATTATGGTTTATTGTTCAGGAAATGCTCTGTTTCAGTGACATGAAATAATTACTAAGACAACCAGCGTTGATCTTAAAATGAGTGTATTTCGATTTTATTTTACAAAGTGATGAATTGAAGATGACACATTTTTATTTTAGTGAAATATAGCAAAGTGTCCCATTGCACTGCACAGTAAAATATGTCTGTTTGTGACAAATGGGTTCCCTCCCCTTTCTTTTAACTGGAGCAGACACTAATGTGGTCTTTTAAAAAAATATATTTTTGATTTTTAAAATATTTCTAAATTAAAATAAAACAGACTATAATATATATTGGATGGGTAAGGGTCTAGCTTGGAAGATAGTGGGCATTTCACCTTATAAATTTGTAGGCCAACATTCCCAAAGGAATCGGGAAAAACATGACATGAAAATGTATTTGATTACTGATACTAAGACAAGAAAAAAAAGTGCTTAATTTATTCCTCCGAGCATATTTTAGACATTTAAAAGTGTTTGTTTTAAAACTATTTTAATTTGGAATAATATGCCTACCTGGCTTTTATTTGGCAATGGATACAAAGAATCAATTTGTTATCAATAAGCGTCCTATATTTTGAGATATGTTGTTTGTACAAATGCATTTGGAGTTCAAAATGTCCTTATTGTGAAGAGTATGTTGTTGTTTTTTATTTTTATGTTAATCATTTTATGTATTTGATTTTATCAATGGTAAAATGTAATTAAGAACATTTACTCAAGCACTGTTTTTAAGTACAAATTTAAGGTACTTTTACTTTAAATGTTTCCTTTTCATGTCACTTTTAGAGGGAAATATTATACTTTTAAGTTCATTAGATTTATCTGAATTTTTTGTTACTTTACATATTAAGATTTTTGCATAAAACAGAAGTTTATAGGCCTTAAATTTGATGTAAGTACAATATACAAGTAGCCTACAGTCAAAATTCATTGCAAATAATTGCAATACATATTTAAATATAAGTCTTTTTCATTTCTAAAAAATAGAATTTAGAGTTTTGTGGGTGTTTCTTTTTCATTTAAAAAATAATTTTAAGTTTTGGGAGGGGGTCTTTTTTTTTTTTTTTTAAAAAGTAATTGTGACTTTTTTCCCCTTTAATTTTTCAAGTGTTTTCTATGGCTTTTAAATAATTTTGACTTTTAGGGTGTTCATTCTTTTTCTCTGATTTTTTAAAATTTTTTTTTTTAGTTTTGTCTTAGTTTAGGCTAATACTTTTACTTGTAATACTCTAAATACTTTTTCCTCAATATACTTGCTTACTTCTACGTAAGTAAAATTTTCAATGCAGGACTTTAACTTGTATTTTTTCCAGTGTGTTATCAGTAGCCTACTTTTATATATTATTTTTAATGTTTCCGTTTTTACTTTAGAATTGTTTTTACTTCTACTCAAGCAAATGATCCAAATACTTCTTCCACCATTGAATTTTAATTTTGTTCAGTCGTGATAATATTTTTATTACCTCTGTATTCATCCCTTCCTCACAGAACGGCCCTTTGCCACTGAAGTACAGAGTCCGACCCAACTGTAAGAAGATGAAGGTGAGCCACGCGCAGCAGGAAGGCCAGAACAGCGCGAGCAGATCCGGTCCGGAGAGCGACTCTGCCAGCGACAAAGCCGGGAGTCCCGCCGGGGCTCCGTCCACGTCCTCGTCGCTGCCGAGTCCCGGCACGCCTGCTCAGTCCCCGCACCCACAGCTCCCGCACGGCCCTAATAACGTCAGCTGGAGCCCAGCCGCCGCCCCTCCGAACCCTTCGACCCCCAGCCGAGCCTTCACTCAGTTCGGCAGCGGCGGCGGCGGCAGCAAACCCCGGAAGGTTTCTCTGAACGGCTCGGCGACCTCCTCCGGATGACGCGGGGCTCCGGACCGGACCAGCCAACGCCACACCCGCTCAGCTAATACTGTTTTCATGCCAACGTAGTTCCATTGTGTAGACAATGTTATCTCTATTTCTCTCTCCATTTGTTGTTCTGAATATTATGGCATCATATGTAAGTTTAAACGTAGTGGAATCAGAGACATTTCAAAATAAAAGGAAGGAGGAAGTCAGGTGGCGTGGGACTATATGGAAGCAGATTTTGATGTTGAAAAAAAAGAAAGAAAGTTGGAAAGGAGAAGAACGAGCATTTACCCAATTTTAAAGCTACATTTTTATTTTATAGAGGTGACTGAAGATAGACTTTTATATTTTCTTTTTTTCTCAGATTAAACGTGTTTATCATGATTATTTCATGTGTGTTGGGATATTTTTAAACTGTTGGTTTAAACATGCATGCTCATGATGACACTTTTTTCTTTTATGAAAGGATTCTGCGTGTTTGCCCCACAAGTCTCATTTTGACGGGTTTTGGAAGTGTTTCGGGCATCGATTTGTTCCAGGGAAAGGAACATAAGTTTGTTTGGCGCTGTTGGCTTCACGGAAAATACGCCTACGGAGAAAAAAATCAAATTTAAATTGCCTTTTACTGCAGAACATAAAGCGGTTTCTTGTAGCTGCCGTGGAATCGGATTGCTTATCCTCCACGTCTTTAAGTCCTTCTAAGCAGTTTTAGAGAATCCACGTGTAAATAGAAACAAAATGCATATTTAATCAGCGATGACGTTATTCTCCCCTTTGTTCTGAGGGAATGACTTGGGCTCAGCTCCATTTCATGCTCAATGACAGATGTTTTGATGTCTCCCGTGTTTTCCGTATTTGTATCGCTCGATTGTATGGACAACTTATTGTATTGTTACTGTTGCACAGTATAAAACATCTAAATAAAACATTTTACACTTACGGAAGTCGTCAGATCGATTGTCTTTTTGTATTAGAAAGTCATCAGTCAGTCTGCTGTTTTGCATGAAGAAAACCAAATAAAGGAATAATTGAGATGGGCAGACGGTGCAGAGCGCCAGATGTCTGTGTGAATCAGCAGTGATGAAGACTAAGACTAACTTTGTTAAGGAGGCCAGCTCTGAGGAGTCAGGAGGAGGTCTGGCCCGTGATCCAATCATGCTTTTGAATACATTCAACGAAGATGGAAGTGTTTTTGATTTTTGTGTTGTACTAATGATTTATCGCATGAGTAATGGGTTTTACTAAGATGCAGCGATTGTAATGAAAAATGAACTAAGGACTTTTTCTCTTTTCTGTAGAAGGCATTTATTATTTCATATACTCCGCATACAATTTCAGTGTGATTTTCATTCTCAGATAACGCTGCGTGTCATATTTTAGACATTTTATGAATATATTTGATGCCACTAAAACGACGACTTTAAAAAAAAAGCCTACATACTGTTCATTAACTAAATTTTATTTGTTTAATTTTTATTTCATTTTTAAAAAAAATGAATTAATTATTAAAATATAGGCTAGGCCTATATAGAAGTATTCTTTAAATTCAAACATACACACAACGTTTAGTCTGTGTTAATTGAATCTAGCTTTTTAATAAATCCCAAATATAAATAAATAAAATGTAGCCTAAGATAAATCGATCAGGCGGGCTGCGTGGTTAAAGAATAGGCTATATCACAAAACTGCGGTGAAATAAATGAACCATATCACTCTATCAGCCAATTGTTATCAGCCATTTTATTTGGTTATCAGTGTTTCAACTTAATTATCACTTAACATGAAGTCATACCTTAAAGTAATAAAACGAAAATACGCCTATTGCTCGGATTTAATACAAACAATTATCTGTCATATAGAGCTTAACTGAGTGATAATGAGGCTAAATAAATTTACTGTGATAATCATTCCTGCGGTACAAAAAATATTTATAGCCCATTATCAAGTCAGCCGCAAACGAAATCAACAACACTCAGCACTTTAACTACATTTTGTGTGAAAATAAATACATAAATAAACAAACAAATAAATGCATAATAACATCGGAGTATGATACGGTTTTGATCCGAAGGCAAATTTTAAGATGTTGATGGGTAAAGTAGATCCATTTACTGATACTATGACGTTGTAAAAAAAACAAAACAAAAACACTAAATAAATAAATAAATAAAAATATGGGCCGATAAGACTTTATAAAAATCATTCAAATAAATAAGCTATAGGCTTTTCCACACAGCTATTCAGTGTAGGTTAATAACCAAAATTATTTAACCCATTTTTATTCCTTTATATACCTTTATTAATTTTTAAATTGACACATGTAGGCCTATAGTCTATCACTATCATCATATCAGCACATCACCATGTTTCTTTTACTTTTTTCTTTGTTTGCTGTTGCAGCACAAATCTCATAGCTCACATACTAACTGACAGAGAGTAGGCCTGTGTGGGCCAAAAATTTTGACTGACCACATTTCAATTACAGTTCATAACCGAATAATAATTATAATAATAATAATGCTAATTATAATAGTAACGACAGAAAATCTATATTTTTATTAATAATAAGAACAATAATTTAATATGTAGCCTTTATATTATTTTTATAAATAGCCTATCATCTATGTATATAATAATATATAATCATTTTATAATTATTTTGGCCTATCACTTATTTTCATAAGATACCGGTCTGCAAACTGCAACTAGAGGCAGTCATACAGGCAGGTTATCCGAGGACACACTCCTCCAGCGGGCAAAAGTTGTAAAAATAAAAAAGGAGGCTATCTCATGATGAAATACAGAACACGTTTAACTGTAGACTCCTTGGCGTTTTCACTTCATCCGCCACTGTTCGCTCAGATTCCGCGGTCCTGCTTTTTCTGTGAATCGTGGTGAGTAACGTTGTGGTGTGAGCGTGCGACACACCCGCGGTTGTATTTTCGCGGGAACAGACATGAGGAGGCAGCACAGAGCTCTCACACTGAGCACAAAGAGAGGGGCGAGCGGATCAGAGAACAAACAGGTTGATTCATCTTTACAATAGACGATCTTTGGCACGAGCGACAGAATGTTCTGCTTCCTGTCTGTTGCCACGGCAACACTTAACAACAACATCCAACCCAAACGGTCAGGAGGAACACTGCGTTGATTCTTGTGATACATTCACTTTGTTTTCCGGGAGGATAACTCGGATTAACTTGTGGAAATACATCTTTAAGACGAGGCATTGTCCATCAGGGTGATAATGAGTCAACGGCAGATCATTCAAGGTGAGATCCACGAGCTTTTTCGATTAATAAAAGAGGGATGCAGCTAAAAGTCAAACCGTCTTTTTTTTAAATCTGTTTGCAGTTTTTGAGCAGTATCAGAAATCAAGGATGCAGTTTGTGCAAACGGTTGCTGATTTGGCAGCCAGACCACAAAACATAGAAATCCTTCAAAATGCTGGTAAGAAGCAAGATTATAATCATTAAAACTATGTTAACTTTAGCTGCTATTTCCATCATTTACTCCAGTTCTCTCTTGCAGGTGTGATGTCCCTGCTGCGTCCCCTCATGCTGGATGCAGTCCCCAGCATTCAGCAGACAGCAGCTTTGGCTCTGGGCCGCCTGGCAGACCACAGCGATGACCTGGCCGAGGCTGTGGTGAAGGAAGACATCCTGCCCCAGCTGGTCCACTCTCTGGCCTCGCAGAATGTCAGTATACTAGTTTACTTAGCATGAGTGCGACCAGGCCTTTGTTTCCTTCCTCTTTCTCTCTCTGAACACAGACAAGGTTTAGTTCTTGCTATTGATAGAGCACTGCACTCTAAAAATGTAAAGTGACTCATGTCCCAATGTGAGCTTATTATATTAAACATTTCATGTCAAATAGGACAAGGATTCAGTGTTTGCAGCAGAATTAATTTTGTGACAAATCTGTTTGAGTGGCTGTGCAGCTTTTAAAGGTGGGTTGACAACTCATCGAGAGACCCCAGGCAATTTTTTACAGCTCAAAAAACACACTTTCCTGCAGTAAATGGCCCAAAATGCAAGCAATGTGAGTTCTGACACACTTTTCAATGATGTTTTTGCCAAAAGAAATACAAATTTTATTTGTTTCTGAGACAATTTAGTGTAAATGAACCATTACAGCATATAAAACATATAAAAACATTCATTTTTAGCGCACTTATTAATGATCATTTATGCCTACATATTTTATCACCTCACCTCAAATGTGAAAGCCCCGTGTTACGCTTTCAAAAAAAATGTTGGCTGAATAAGACAACAAAAAAAAACAAACAAGCAAATTCATATTTGAAGGAAAAAAAGGTTGATTTTTTGCATTTGTTTTTATTGTCACACATACTGTATAATGCACTACCCAAACAATGTGGGATTAAAGCCAGTGTCAACAAAAGATGAGGGTTAAACAGTACAGGGGAAACATTTGGATAAATGGGATTTTTAAATAATCAATTAGTTAAAATATTTTTTTCTATAAAACACAGATAAAAATCAAAATAAACGATAACAACAAAAAATCTAATTTCAGGCATTACATGAAGATCAAAATGTGGGAATATAATCAAATTGTGGGACAATAATGGGCTAGTATCTCTGTCATATTAAAGTCTATAATGTCAGTTAAATCCTCAGTTTGGACCATGGACAATGGATGTGTGTATCTGTGTGTGTTTGTATGCAGAGGTTCTACAAGAAGGCAGCAGCGTTTGTGCTGCGTGCAGTTGCCAAACACTCCCCTGAACTGGCGCAGGCTGTGGTGGCTTGTGGGGGAGTTGATGCTCTGGTTCTCTGCCTGGAGGAGTTTGACCCTGGGGTGAAGGAGGCTGCTGCCTGGGCACTGGGCTACATCGCAAGACACAACGCATGTGAGGAAAACACACTGGCATGCTTAGATTTCTATGATTTCCCTTCTTCTTTTACTCTCTTTCTTGGTTTGAAGAGACACTTCAGCTCCTGTTTCTTTTAATGTTTCCCCACTCTTTCCATTTCTGTGCAGTGTTGTCTCAGTCAGTTGTGGAGGCAGGTGCTGTCCCCCTGCTGGTTTTGTGTCTTCTGGAGCCTGAGATCGCCCTCAAACGCATCGCAGCTTCCACACTCAGTGACATCTCCAAGCACACACCAGAGCTGGCCCAGACTGTGGTGGACATTGGTGCCATCGCTCATCTGGCACAGATGATCCTCAACCCGGACGCCAAACTCAAGGTAGGAAAAAACACAGCCTCACTTCAACAGCTTTTGTATAATGGCATGGGAAAAAAATCAAACCTTTAGTCCTCTGAAACCTGGAGTGAGTTTTCTTGTGCTGCTTTCAGAGATGCCTTTCACAAGTATTTAAGCCACTGAACCAAGAGCAACTGATGCGATTTCTTTCAAAATCATGGGGGAAGAGGCAATGAGCAACTTGGTAATAAATGTTCCACAAATTGCAAGAAATAAGTAGATTTAGAAGATTATTTTTAAAAAGGTAGGGGGGAAAAGCTAAGGAAATTTTTTTTATAGTTATCACAATTACATATTTAAAATCATGTTACAAATTATTGTATTTTTTAAATTACATTTTAAGCACCTTTTCATTGATGTATGAAAATACATTCTTTATTTCTTTATTTTATAAAAAAGGAAAACAAATTTCTTGATAATTTTTGGGTAATTTCTTCTTTGTTGCTCATGACCTTCTTTTCATTTTTGAAAGAAATCAAGCCAATTTGCTCAGGTTTCAAAGGGTTAATAACAGAACATTGGACCATTACACTGAATGGTCATTTTTTACCACGCATACCCAATAACCTGAGACATGCATGCTAAACATTCATGTAACCTAAGTGCTCTCTTTCATTTTGGTAATTGAAGATTAAGGCTGTTTTTGAATATAATTTTATCATTTTAACGTCGGATTATATGACTGTTTCACTGTATTAAATTATTCATATTATCACAAGAGCCATATGTTGGAGTAATATCCCGCCATGCCAGTAGGTGGTTTGTGTGACTGATCGGGGCATGGGCGTGTTTTCATGCAGGTCAGTGCAGGTGCTGCTGAGAAAGAGATGCAAACAATTGTCGAAGGCTCGGAAAATGAGTTATACGACTTTATTAATTCGAATTTTAAGTTGAAGCTTATTGGAGTTTATACAGACAACACGGACACTGGTGAGAAAATAAATGTACACTTTATTTGATAGTGTGAAGTATGCGTAAAGACCGAAAATACTCCTCTGCTTTGCAGACTACGTGTCAAAACAACTCGAACAAATTAGCAGGCAGTAGCGGTATGGGACTTATCACTCAGTATGAATGACTTAGTATAGCAGTACCGCATAGACCAGATGTGTGAAAAAAAATCTACTTTGAAAATGCACACAGATGATAGGGCTAGATATATGCCTCCGCTCTTTAAGGTTTATATTAGGCTTTATGTGTGTTTTTTTTCTCCATCTGTTTGTCCTGTTTTCCCGTCATTCACTTTTTAACAAATCTCTTTCCCTGTCGCTATTCCTTGTTGTGATTTGTCGGTTAATTAAGGTGATTTAGAACATTTTATCAGCAGCATAATTTAACCGAAAATATATAGTTTAAAATATTGATTGTTGTAAAAAAAAAAAAAAAAAAGAGATACATTCCCCCACATACCTACATTTTAAGTAGCATATTCTTCTCTGTTATAGGTCACATTTGAGTTGAAATTATTATTTTTTTGAGTCAACGGAGTTATTAAATCTGTCAAGATGGGGGAATACAATAACAAAATTATGCTGACATTTTAAGGTTCCCTCATGCAACCCAAACATACAGGTATTACGTTTCTGTCAGGCTTGGAAAAACCTGATGAAATTTAAGTGAATGTGGCACCTGTACTTGAAAATAACTCTATATAGTATAGTGTGTCAAGTAATGTCACAGTATAGTATGTCATAAGAAAAATCAAAATATAGTATATCGTAACAATGTCACAGTATACTATGTCATAAAAAGTCATAAAAATGTCATTGTATCATGTAAAAAAGTATGATAATATGATATGTCATTTTTTTCCATAGTATATCAAAAATGCCATAGTATAGTAAGTCATAAAACTGTCCAAATATAGTATGTCAAAAATATCATGGTGTTAAAAAATAGATAATAGTGTAAAATGTTATTAAATTCATACAGAATTCAGGTTTCTATCAGTCTGGGAGAAACCTAATGAACTTTGATTGCACTTGGCACAGATTCTTTAAGGTAATTCTTCAAAGTATAGCGACATTTCAGGGCAACCAGTCTAAATGTTAACTATCAACATTGCAGGTAGATTTTTTTAAAAAACATTGGAAACAACCAATTTGTCTTTGATTACTGAATGTAACATCCAAGTGTAGCTTAAGAAAAGTACCACATATATATATTTTTTTTAAAGATTATTTTTAGGCATTTTTGCCTTTATTAGATAGGATAGATCATCAGTGTGAAAGGGGGAGAGAGAGGGGATGACAAGCAGCTAAGGGGTATGAGCTGGGCTTGAACCCACAGTCACTGCAGCAGGGACAGTGGCATTATCCACTAGGCCACCAGATGCCCTGAATAGAACCACATGTTTAATAGATAACAGTAACATTTCAACATGAATGCTGGCTTTAAGAAACATACAACATAAAGCTGTTTTTGAATTTACAAAAATGGCAATGAACTCTGAAAATAATTAAGATTTGTTTTTGTTTCCAACCAGAGGCAGGTGTTCTCCGCTCTCAGTCAGATCAGCAAGCACTCTGTCAGCCTGGCAGAGATGGTGATAGAGGCTGAGATCTTCCCTGCAGCAGTGGCCTGCCTCAAAGATCCAGATGAGTATGTCAAGAAGAATGTCACCACTCTGATGAGGGAGGTGGTGAAACACACACCCGAGGTACTGCACACAGTCACACTTGTATGCACGACTATGCATGTCTGGATACGACGTAATCTATGCCTGTGTTTCCAGCTGTCCCAGGTGATTGTTAACTGTGGTGGCATGGCAGCTGTGATCGACTATTTGGGCGAATGCCGTGGAAACCTGCGGTTGCCGGGGATCATGATGCTGGGATATGTGGCAGCTCACAGTGAAAACCTTGCCATGACTGTTATTCTCTCCAAGGTGTTAATCTCTGTTCTGATTCCCCTCAACATGTGACAGCTAAACCCACCGCTAAAACCAGAGACATGACTTGGGGTTCAGTATGTAGGTCACAGTCACTGAACCAGTCCCTTTGTGCTGTATCTCCTCCTGTCCTGCAGGGGGTGCCCCAGCTGGCTCTGTGTCTATCCGAGGAGCATGAACATCACATCAAGGCAGCCACAGCCTGGTCCATCGGCCAGATAGGTCATCACACCCCTGAGCATGCAAAGGCAGTGGCAACCTCTAACCTCCTGACCAAACTGCTGGAACTCTACATGGACGCCAGCAGCTCAGAGGACTTGCAGGCCAAAGTAAGACATTTTTCATGACATTTTTAGTGCATACTATGCTATGACTTTTTTACAAGTGAGTTTTTTTTTAAACAAATACTTTATGAAATTTTAATGGCATTCTATTCTACAACATTTAAAAAAAAACAAACTTTTTTTAATGCTGTGGCATACTGCACTGTGACACAGTTTTTGTGACCGATAATATTGTAGGAATTTTTTTATGCAATGCATACCCAAAAAAAGACACCATATGTCAGAAAAACTCATAAAAAAATCATAGTATTGAGTGTTAAAAAAGTCATAAACAAATCATGACAAAGTGTGTCATAAAAAAGGGTAAAAGTATAATATTCCCTTAAAATTGAATTACAGACATAGTGTTGTATGCCTTAAAATGTGCAAGAAAAAGGTACACCATGGAAGGCCCTAAAATGTCACATTGTTGAAAAAAATCCTTTAAAAAGTAAAAGTATGGTATGCCATACAAAATATCTGAACATTTTGGTATAACTTGCCCTAAAATTTTAATTAGTATGAAAAGTCATTGTATAGTAGGCCCAATACCCTAAAAAATTCATTGAAAAGTCATCGTATACTATGGTCCAAAAAACCATAAAAAGTTATACTATAGTATGTGGTACAAACTAGCATGAAAAAGTTATTGTACAGTATGTGGTCCAAAATAGCATCAAAAAGTTAGAATATAGTATGTGGTCCAAAATAGCATTAAAAAGTCATACTATAGTATATGGTCAAAAAAGCATTAAAAAGTCATAGTATAGTATGCACAAAAATACTATACAATGGCATTTTGAATACTTTTTGGACCAAAAACTCTATAGCATGGTGAAAAATGTCAAAATATGACGTCCAAAAACAACAGCTTGAATCCACATGAAATAGCATGTTAAGGGGGTGCCCGGTGGCTCAGTTGAACATGAGCCCAATGTATTTAAGCTATATCCTTGTCGCAGCAGCCGCAGGTTTCAGTCCGACCTCTGCCGTTTGCTGCATGTCATCCCCACCCATCCACCCCTTTCACTCAATAATGAGGCTACAATTAAACATAAAGCCAATGAAAGCACAAAAAGTATAAAAAAAATTAGTATGGCGAGGCGAACAATAGGATGGAATTTGGCAAAACCGACCAAAAACACCATTATGATGCATGTTGGAAAAATGACCAAGAAGGCAAGGCTATAGTATGGCAAAAAAATGTCAAAATATGACATGTCCCAAAAACAGCTTAATACACGTAAAAACAGCATAAAATAGTGTGCCAAGACAGGCCATGGCATAGAATGTTGAAAAAATGGCCAAAACACAATAAAAATGCATGTTGAAAAAAATGACCCAAAAGGCAAGGCAAAAGGTATGGCAAAAATGTCAAAATATGGCACGTCTCAAAAACAGCTGAAAACACCTCAAAACA